>NW_022610675.1:0-15000 GCF_000309985.2 Brassica rapa
TTGGAACTCAACATCTTAGAGCGTGGGCCTAAACAGGATCAAGCATGCTCGATACCAACTTGTAAGACCCGATCCCGGCCGCCTAGGCCGCAGTCGATGCCTCACGTCGCTCGGTCCACTTCCTGGCCGAACCTCTTAATATTTGCCCTTTATTTATAATATCGCCTAAAGGCGAGGGCTAACATTGATCTTAGCTATAGACTTCCCTAGTCATTAATAGCCTAGATCCTTTCAACAGATACGCAGCGGATTATTCTCTAATTAACCATTTGTCTAAAACTAATCTAACACTTGTCTGGTCGAAGCACCTTAGCCTTGGTCAGTTTACTCAACTACCAATTAGCTTAAAGGTCAATCCTAAACCCATACCAAGCCATACGATTCTGAGGTTCCATTCCCCTAAACCATTCTATCTAGATCTACATAAGTAAATTCTAGATCATACCTTTGCCACATCTATGGAGCTTATTAGCTCATCGATCCTCCATTGATTCGAATCGCTCTTGCTTAACAGCTGGACCATGATCACCCAATGATCTTACTTAAGGTCCTTATCTTGACTTCTGCATCAAACAGCTCCCCTAGGTACTTAGTCATTCAACCAACCATCCCCACAGACATATGTAACCTCTGAGAAGTCTTCGAAAGAATAAGGATATGTATTTGGCCTATCTCGGCTCAAGCACAATCCGAAATCCTTTTGCCTTATAGGCAATAGTACCAAGTTCATCTTCTGGACTGACAAAGCTCATGAGATCCTAAGTCAATCAACCAACCATCCTCACATGGCTTGGAACTGATGAGTCATCATCTTGTCTGACCGGCCTTGAGACTTAACCCAGACAACAGATATGACTTGTTCATACCAACCGATGCATTCATTAATCAGGTTAGTACTGACACCTTAGACCATCATCCAGAGGTCAGGTCGTCCATACTCAACCATAATCAGATCTTACATGGCCTTCCTTGAACAATCACACTTAGGCTCAGTATCTATGGTCTACGACACATAATACTAGCCACACACTTCGTCATGACTCTTAGCCAATCTCGAAGCTATGAACACCAAGGTTGATATCTAGAAGCATCACATCAATACTCTTACTCCAGCAACGTGACTATCCATGCTAGTGTTCGGCCATCGAACCATCGTCATGAAACATGATCCGACCACTAGACTTGATAAGCCATCATCCACTTAGCATGTACGGATATAACTGGCCTTCCATTGCCATCATGTCTACTCCCTACATAAGACATATGGGGCCTATCCTACTCACCAACCCAAAGTTGATTGTAAGATATCCCATTTAGCCTTTGCGGCCAGAACCATCCAACCATAGCCGGATCGTCCATAGTCCCGTCTAACCGTCTGGTTAAGATCTAGGTGCGATCGACCAGTTATAAGTCCGGCCCAAAGGCTCACGGACGTTCTTACCTGATCTGACCCAAAGCCTGGATCCATACCACAGAGTAAGGCCCAAGACCAAACCGGATTGCCTTGCAACCAATCAGACCTTGCGACACAACACTCCGGTTAAACTAACCGTCCGTCTGTTCGACTATGCAGCCGCGGACTGTCCACTTGGTTCGGCCTAAGCCTTGAACCAATGGCACCGTTTGGAACTCACACCCTTTGGAACTAGTACCCTTTGGACACTCGTGCCTCTTGACAACTCATGACCCTTGGCATCTCGCACCCGTTCAGATGCTCCAACCGTTCGACCTAACCGTCCGTATGGATGTCTGGTCCGTGCGTGTGTCCGGCCTATGGCCAAAGGACCACGCCTTAACCTACACAAGTCATGAACCATTGTGACTGTTCAGGGAAGGGTTGCAACCGTTCAGAACAGAACAGAACCGCCCCTATCCAATCGGATCACCTGAGGCCGGTTTAGACCATGCGCGCGCCTAACTCGACGGTTATGGACCGCGACCGCATTACTCAACCAGAACCACAGTTATAACCAATCCCAACACATCAACAAGGCCACGCCAATGTACAGAATGAGTAGAAGAAGAACTAGATGAAAAGAATAAGAAGAATGGGACACAATCCAAACACCCATGGCTAGACCGGTTCGGACTGTCCGATGGTCTTAGCCAATGTGTCGGTGGTTACCCCACTGCCCTGTTGGATTTAACCACGGCTTTGGAGTCCTTCTCCAGACCTTTCTATATGCCTTGGGTATTCATAACCACACGGCCTCCTCTCTCCTAAACCGTTCTCCTTGCCGGAGATACTAATCCACCACGACCGGCTCTTTTCTGGCCGATCTCTTGGCCGGGACTCTCTCTGTCTCTCTCTCTACGTTTTTCTATGAGCTTTTTACTCTGGACTTGGATAATGAAATCAACAGGAGAGCCCCCATATTTATAGAAGACGAGGGGGTAAGTCTTGCCCCACGAACAGGCACGACTTGCTAGCGAATGGGCACCATCGGCCAAGGGTTGTCCCCTTTCGGCCACTTGCATCCCTTCGCCCTTTCTGATTGGGTTTGGGGTCGGTCACAAGCCCAACCCACGCCCCAGGCCTCCTGGACTTAGCCCACGGCCTTGTCCAAAGACCCAACAGCCCATGGCCTCATGGCCGGACCTCACAGCCCGCCACTGACCCGGACCCGGACCATCGGCCTAAAACCCGAACAGTCCGTCTAGCTGAGATGAGCTGACTCCCAGCTGCCTCAGCTGAGTGAGCTAGTAGTCTAGCTAGTGGAGCTGACTTAGTAGTGGCTGAGCTGAAGTGAACTAAACCTAGCTTCGTTGAGCTGGCCGAGCTACTCGTCTACTTCCTCCAGTTACCATCTTACTCGTCCTAGCTGTCTCTTAGCTCTTATAAAGTTAAGTCTAAGTTCGCTTATGTCCTTAACCTCCTTTCTTGACCATGGAACGCTTGCCTAGATGTCCTAAGACTGGCTGGTACGTTTCCTCGAACCATGGCTGTCCCGACAATCCTTTCCAGGATTGGGGGCGTGACAAGTCTCCCCCACTTGTAATGGATTCGTCCTCGAATCCGGTGATGATTATACCTTGTCCCAAGACAAAATATTCCAACCGAACTTATTCTAGTCTTGATCAGAGAATAGAACAAGCTTGATTCAAAACCACCAAATGACCACTTCGATGTACCAGTCAAGTCATCACGAACTTGTTCCAATCTTTAGGCTGCTCGTCCTACAACAATTCCTAACAGATTGTTATGGTTCTTTTGTCCTTCATGGACAATAAGGTTCATGACCTCAGCCACAACGTAGTGGATCATCCCCTTAACCGGCCACAACATTTTCAGGCTTGGCCACATTGCGATCTTAGTCCCTCCGGACTAAAAACGCCTCAGACTTGACTTCTGTCCTTCACTGGACTTTGTCATAATTCGATCCTGGTCCATTTAAGGACGTGATCGTATTCCGGTCCTGGTCCACTCAGGGACTTGACCGTTTCACCCCGACAATAAGTCAATCTTCGAATAGGTCGTGGCCTGATCCTCATCCATTACTGGACTTGATCATTCTCAACCACAGGTCAAAATCCGACTTGGTTGTAATGCGACCATGGTCCCCTCTTGGACATGGTCAACTTTGGCTCTGCCATCTCGGCCGGAGCCAAAGAAACGGACGCTAGGACAGCGGAACTGTCCCTGGTTCCAGTTCAATCATAAATGGATCGGACCTATCAGGGGGGACACCCTGTAGCGAACAGAACACATCTGGGAACTCGGACACCAACGAATCCTCAGAAAGGTCTTTCAGACAGACAGAACTGCCAGGCTCTGTAGTTGTAATTGTAGCCAAAAAGGACTGACAACCCTGTTCCACATCCGAATCGCTCGAACTGCTGAAACCACTACTTTCTCTTGAGCCGGACACAGACATTGGTACTGGATCGGATGAAGCCCAGTCTCCAATTGCACACGACCTCTATGGCAATCGAGAGTGGCCCGATACTTTCCCAACCAGTCCATACCTAGGATCATCTCGTGATTCTTTAGGTGGACACAGACCAGATTCACAGGGAAGACCTTTCCCTGGATCTGCACTGGGATATTCGACATGAGACCTAGTGAGTTCCTGGCTTGCCCACCGACTGCCCTCACTATCCCAAAATTATCACCAGCGTACAGACAGAACAGACCCTTTCCGACCAGTCCCGGACTCACAAAACCTATGCGTAGCCCCTGCGTCGGAAAGTACGTGGGTTTTTACACCACCAATCATGAGGGTTCCTATCAGAGACCCCCATCAGAATCCCCTAGACTATTCTAGGTTCCAGACCAAGCATTACTACTTGAATGTAAAAAGATAAATTTATAGATTGCCAGAGATCGAATCAAAAGATCCGGAAGTTCCGTCATCTCGTGACAGTTCATACACCCTTGGTGTTGTGGTTGGTTTGCCTTAAGATGCCTTGCCTATGTCTCCACTGCCCTTCCCCTGACTTCCTTGCAGCTTGGGACACTCCGATTGGAAATGTCCTTGCTGGCCACAATGGAAACAAGTCATCTGGCCGCTTCTACCAGTCTGGTTCAGTCGATGACAGTTTTGAACCCCCATGGTCCATGCTGCCACAACGAACACAAGCCCCCTTGGCCTTCCAGAACTCACCGGTATGGTTCCGTCCACATTTGGAACACGCTGGTTGGCAACCAGAGGTCTCACCTCCGTACACCTGGTCCCATTTTCTCTTTTTATCATTAGTCTTGCCCGATGGGCCAGACTGTGGCTTAGCCTTAAGCTTAGCTTCTTCAGCCAAGTTAGACTCCAACAAAGCCACCCGTTCCACTTCCAGTGGGTACCTAGATGAGTAGGATTTCGGTTTAATCACACATTTGATAAATGTCCCATACCATTCTCCAAAGCGTCTTACTATTGCGAATGCTGACACCATTCACAACAGCAATTATAATATACCTCAATCCCCATCATACTAAGATACTTAACATCATGTTCTTCCAATGATTGGAACGAACACCCTGAGTTTCCTCAATTGTTTCTTTGGACGGATTCATTGGAATTGATTCATTCCATCTGACTCGATCAATGGAAACCTATCTTGACTTATACCGAGTCCTAACTGATCCATCTGATCAGAAGTCCACTCGTGTACTGGTCATGTAGTGTCTCCCTTGAGTCAGATTTTAATATTGCATATGCTTTACTTATTATGAACGGCCATCAAGGGATAACACTTAACTTCAGTAGAATGCTGCACGTTTATTTCAACCTAAGCCACTCTCTGGTCCATGTTACTTCCCTTGTTTAGGTCATCCATAAACAAGTCTTGCATTGCTTCCATCCCTTCCAACCCGTCTATTACTTCTACATACTAGATCGACCAACCTTTCGGTTTTTAGGTTCTTGCCCTTGGAAAATGTATCTTGGCTAAGCCGGTTCATCTTAGAATTCCCACATTCACAAGCATGATACCCTAGCTTACCTCAACTCTTTCTTGGCTCACCCCAACTAAGGTTTCATAGTCCTCATAGTTTTTGGAAATAATTTCGGTTTGGAACTCAACATCTTAGAGCGTTGTCCTAAACAGGATCAAGCATGCTCTGATACCAACTTGTAAGACCCGATCCCGGCCGCCTAGGCCGCGGTCGATGCCTCACGTCGCTCGGTCCACTTCCTGGCCGAACCTCTTAATTTTTGCCCTTTATTTATAATATCGCCTAAAGGCGAGGGCTAACTTAGATCTTAGCTATAGACTTCCCTAGTCATTAATAGCCTAGATCCTTTCAACAGATACGCAGCGGATTATTCTCTAATTAACCATTGGTCTAAAACCAATCTAACACTTGTCTGGTCGAAGCACCTTAGCCTTGGTCAGTTTACTCAACTACCAATTAGCTTAAAGGTCAATCCTAAACCCATACCAAGCCATACGATTCTGAGGTTCCATTCCCCTAAACCATTCTATCTAGATCTACATAAGTAAATGCTAGATCATACCTTTGCCACATCTATGGAGCTTATTAGCTCATCGGTCCTCCATTGACTCGAATCGCTCTTGCTTAACAGCTGGACCATGATCACCCAATGATCTTACTTAAGGTCCTTATCTTGACTCCTGCATCAAACAGCTCCCCTAGGTACTTAGTCATTCAACCAACCATCCCCACAGACATAAGTAACCTCTGAGAAGTCTTCGAAAGGATAAGGATATGTATTTGGCCTATCTCGGCTCAAGCACAATCCGAAATCCTTTGCCTTATAGGCAATAGTACCAAGTCCATCTTCTGGACTGACAAAGCTCATGAGATCCTAAGTCAATCAACCAACCATCCTCACATGGCTTGGAACTGATGAGTCATCATCTTGTCTGACCGGCCTTGGGACTTAACCCAGACAACAGATATGACTTGTTCATACCAACCGATGCATTCATTAATCAGGTTAGTACTGACACCTTAGACTATCATCCAGAGGTCAGGTCGTCCATACTCAACCATAATCAGATCTTACACGGCCTTCCTTGAACAATCACACTTAGGCTCAGTATCTATGGTCTACGACACATAATACTAGCCACACACTTCGTCATGACTCTTAGCCAATATCGGAGCTATCAACACCAAGGTTGATATCTAGAAGCATCACATCAATACTCTTAGTCCAGCAACGTGACTATCCATACAAGTGTTCGGCCATCGAACCATCGTCATGAAACATGATCCGACCATAGACTTGATAAGCCATCATCCACTTAGCATGTACTGATATAACCGGCCTTCCATTGCCATCATGTAGGTCTACTCCCTACATAAGACATATGGCGCCTATCCTACTCACCAACCCAAAGTTGATTGTAAGATATCCCATTTAGCCTTTGCGGCCAGAACCATCCAACCATAGCCGGATCGTCCATAGTCCCGTCTAACCATCTGGTTAAGATCTAGGTGCGATCGACCAGTTATAAGTCCGGCCCAAAGGCTCACGGACCTTCTTACCTGATCCGACCCAAAGCCTGGATCCATACCATAGAGTAAGGCCCAAGACCAAACCGGATTGCCTTGCAACCAATCATACCTTGCGACACAACACTCCGGTTAAACTAACCGTCCGTCCGTTCGACTATGCAGCCGCGGACTGTCCACTTGGTTCGGGCTAAGCCTTGAACCAATGGCACCGTTTGGAACTCACACCCTTTGGGAACTAGTACCCTTTGGACACTCGTGCCTCTTGACAACTCATGACCTTTGGCATCTCGCACCCGTTTAGATGCTCCAACCGTTCGACCTAACCGTCCGTATGGACTGTCTGGTCCGTGCGTGTGTCCAGCCTATGGCCAAAGGACCACGCCTTAACCTACACAAGTCATGAACCATTGTGACTGTTCAGGGAAGGGTTGCAACCGTTCAGAACAGAACAGAACCGCCCCTATCCAATCGGATCACCTGAGGCCGGTTTAGACCATGCGCGCGCCTAACTCGACGGTTATGGACCGCGACCGCATTACTCAACCAGAACCACAGTTATAACCAATCCAAACACATCAACAAGGCCACGCCAATGTACAGAAGGAGTAGAAGAAGAACTAGATGAAAATAATAAGAAGAATGGGACACAATCCAAACGCCCATGGCTAGACCGGTTCGGACTGTCTTAGCCAATGAGTTGGTGGTTACCCCACTGCCCTATTGGATTGAACCACGGCTTTGGAGTCCTTCTCCAGACCATTCTCTATGCCTTGGGTATTCATAACCACACGGCCTCCTCTCTCCTAAACCGTTCTCCTTGCCGGAGATACTAAACCACCACGACCGGCACTTTTCTGGCCGATCTCTTGGCCGGGACTCTCTCTCTCTCTCTCTCTCTACGTTTTTCTATGAGCATTTTACTCTGGAATTGGATAATTAAATCAACAGGAGGGCCCCCATATTTATAGAAAATCAGGGGTAAGTCTTGCCCCACCAACAGGCACGACTTGCTAGCGAATGGGCACCATCGGCCAAGGGTTGCCCCCTTTCGGCCACTTGCATCCCTTCGCCCTTTCTGATTGGGTTTGGGGTCGGTCACAAGCCCAACCCACGCCCCAGGCCTACTGGACTTAGCCCACGGCCTTGTCCAAAGACCTAACAGCCCATGGCCTCATGGCCGGACCTCACAGCCCGCCACTGACCCGGACCCGGACCATCGGCCTAAAACCCGAACAGTCCGTCTAGCTGAGATGAGCTGACTCCCAGCTGCCTCATCTGAGTGAGCTAGTAGTCCAGCTAGTGGAGCTGACTTAGTAGTGGCTGGGCTGGAGTGAACTAAACCTAGCTTCGTTGAGCTGGCCGAGCTACTCGTTTACTTTCTCCAGTTACCATCTTACTCATCCTAGCTGTCTCTTAGCTCTTCTAAAGTTAAGTCTAAGTTTCCTTATGCCCTTAACCTTCTTTCTTGACCATGGAACGCTTGCCTTTATGTCCTAAGACTGGCTGGTACGTTTCCTCGAACCATGGCTGTCCCGACAATCGTTTCCAGGATTGGGGGCATGACAGCCATCTCGGCCGGAGCCAAAGAAATGTACTCTAGGACAGCGGAGCTGTCCTTGGTTCCAGTTCAATCAGAAAGGGATCGGACCTATCAGGGGGACACCCTGTAGCCCCTGAAACACATCCTGGAACTCAGACACCAACGAATCCTCACGTGGGTCTAGCAGAAAACCAGAACTGTCAGGCTCTGTTGTTGTAATTGTAGCCAAGAATGACTAACAACCCTGTTCCAGCATCCAAATCGCTCGAACTGCTGAAACCACTACTTTCTCTGGAGCCTGACACAGACCTTGGTACTCTACCGGGTGAAGTCCATTCTCCAATTGCACACGACCCTTATGGCAATCGAGAGTGGCTCGGTACTTTCCCAATCAGTCCATACCTAAGATCACTCTTGATTCTTTAGGTGGACACCGACCAGATTCACAGGGAAGACCTTTCCCTGGATCTGTACTGAGATATTCGACATGAGACCTAGTGAGTTCATGGCTTGCCCACTGGCTGCCCTCACTATCCAAAAATTATCACCTGC
Organism: Brassica rapa; assembly: GCF_000309985.2. Taxonomy (NCBI): domain Eukaryota; kingdom Viridiplantae; phylum Streptophyta; class Magnoliopsida; order Brassicales; family Brassicaceae; genus Brassica; species Brassica rapa. Next base: position 9,012 of record NW_022610675.1, read on the forward strand.
ATCCAGACAGAACAAACCCTTTCCGACCAGTCCCGGACTCACAAAACCTATGTGTAGCCCTGCGTCGGAAAGTACGTAGGTTTTTACCCCACCGACCGTGAGGGTTCCTATCAGAGACCCCCATCAGAATTCCCTAGACCACATTATAGGTTCCAGACCAAGCATTACTACTTGAATGTAAAAAGATAAATTTAGAGATTGCCAGAGATCGAATCAAAAGATCCGGAAGCTCCGTCATCTCGTGACAGGTCATACACCCTCGGTGTTGTAGTTGGTTTGCCTTGGGACGCCTTGCCTGTGTCTCCACGGCCATTCCCCTGACTTCCTTGCAGCTTGGGACACTCCGATTTGAAATGTCCTTGCTGGCCACAATGGAAACAAGTCATCTGGCCGCTTCTACCAGACGGGTTTGGTCGAGGACAGTTCTGAACCCCATGGTCCATGCTGCCACAACAAACACAAGCCCCCTTGGCCTTCCAGCACTCACCAGGATGGGTCCGTCCATATTTGGAACACGCAGGTCGGCCACCAGAGGTCTTGCCTCTGTCCACCCGGTCCCATTTTCTCTTTTTATCATTAGTTTTGCCCGATGGACCAGACTGTGGCTTAGCCTTAAGCTTAGCTTCTTCAGCCAAGTTAGACTCCAACAAAGCCACCCGTTCCACTTGCAGTGGGTACCTAGATGAGTAGGATTTTGGTTTGATCACACATTTGGAAAACGTCCCATACCATTCTCCAAAGCGTCTTACTATTGCGAATGCTCACACCATTCACAACAGCAACTATAATATACCTCAATCCCCATCATACTGAGATACCTAACATCGTGTTCTTCCAATGATTGGAACGAACACCCGGAGTTTCCTCATTCTTTCTTTGGACGGATTCAGATTGGAATTGATTCATTCCATCTGACTCGATCAATGGAAACCTACCTTAACTTATACCGAGTCCTAACTGATCCATCTGATCAGAAGTCCACTCGTGTACTGGTCATGTAGTGTATCCCTTGAGTTTGATTTTAATATTGCATATGCTTTACTTATTATGAACGACCATCAAGGGATAACACTCAACTTCAGTAGAATGCTGCACGTTTATTTCAACCTAAGCCACTCTCTGGTCCATGTTACTTCCCTTGTTTAGGCAATCCATAAACAAGTCTTGCATTGCTTCCATCCCTTCCAACCCGTCTATTACTTCTAAATAATAGATCGACCAACCTTTCTGTTTTTAGGTTCTTGCCCTTGGAAAATGTATCTTGGCTAAGCCGGTTTATCTTAGAATTCCCACATTCACAAGCATAATACCCTAGCTTACCTCACCTCTTTCTTGGCTCACCCCAACTAAGGTTTCATAGTCATCATAGATTTGGAAATAATTTCGGTACGGAACGCATAATCATAGAGCGTTGTCCTAAACAGGATCAACCTGGCTCTGATACCAACTTGTAACACCCCGATCCGGCCGACTAGGCCGTGGTCGAAGCCTTATGTCGCTCGGTCCACTTCCTGGCCGAACCTCTTAATTTTTGCCCTTTATTTATAATATCGCCTAAAGGCGAAGGCTAACTTAAACCTTAGCTAAAGATTTCCCTAGTCATTAATAGCATAGATCCTTCAACAGATACGCAGCGGATTATTCAATAATTAACCATTGGTCTAAAACCAATCTAACACTTGTCTGGTCGAATCACCTTAGCCTTGGCTAGTTTACTCAACTACCAATTAGATTAAAGGTCAATCCTAAACCCAAACCAAGACATACGATTCTGAGGTTCCATTCCCCTAAACAATTCTATCTAGATCTACATAAGTAAATGCTAGATCATACCTTTGCCACATCTATGGAGCTTATTATCTCATCGGTCCTCCATTGACTTGAATTGCTCTTGCTTAACAGCTGGACCACGATCACTCAATGATCTTACTTAAGGTCCTTATCTTGACTCCTGCATCAAACAACTCCCCTAGGTACTTAGTCATTCAACCAACCATCCCCACAGACATAAGTAACCTTTGAGAAGTCTTCGAAAGGATAAGGATATATATTTGGCCTATCTCGGCTCAAGCACAATCCGAAATCCTTTTGCCTTATAGGCAATAGTACCAAGTCCATCTTCTGGACTGACAAAGCTCATGAGATCCTAAGTCAATCAACCAACCATCCTCACATGACTTGGAACTGATGAGTCATCATCTGGCCTGACCGGCCTTGGGACTTAACCCAGACAACATATATGACTTGTTCATACCAACCGATGCATTCATTAATCAGGTTAGTACCGAAACCTTGAACCATCATTCAGAGGTCAGGTCGTCCATACTCAGCCATGATCAGATCTTACACGGCCTTCCTTGAACAATGACACTTAGGCTCAGTATATGTGGTCTACGACACATAGTACTAGCCACACACTTCGTCAACACCAAGGTTGATATCTAGAAGCATCAAATCAATACTCTTACTCCAGCAACTTGAATATCCATACTAGTGTTTGGCCATCGAACCATCGTCATGAAACATGATACGACCACTAGACTCTATAAGCCATCGTCCACTTAGCATGTACTGATATAACCGGCCTTCCATTGCCATCATGTGGGTCTACGCCCTACATAAGGCATATGGCGCCTATCCTACTCACCAACCCAAAGTTGATTGTAAGATATCCCACTTAGCCTTTGCAGCTAGAACCATCAAACCATAGCTGGATCGTCCATAGTCTCGTCTAACCGTTTGGTTAAGATCTAGGTGCGATCGGCCAGTTATAAGTCCAGCCCAAAGGCTCACGGACCTTCTTACCTGATCCGACCCAAAGCTTGGATCCATACCACAGAGTAAGGCCCAAGACCAAAACGGATTGCCTTGCAACCAATCAGACCTTGCGACACAACGCTCCGGTTAAACTAACCGTCTGTCCGTTCAACTATGCAGCCGCGGACTGTCCACTTGGTTCGGCCTAAGCCTTGAACCAATGGTACCGTTTGGAACTCACACCTTTTGGGAACTAGTACCCTTTGGACACTCGTGCCTCTTGGCAACTCATGACCCTTGGCAACTCGCACCCATTCAGATGTTCCAACCATTCGACCTAACCGTCCGTCGGGACTGTCTGGTCCGTGCGTGTGTCCGGCCTATGGCCAAAGGACCACGCCTTAACCTACACAAGTCATGAACCATTGTGACTGTTCAGGGTAGGGTTGCAGCCGTTCAGAACAGAACAGAACCGCCCCTATCCAATCGGATCACATGAGGCCAGTCAGATCATGAGCGCGCCTAACTCGTCGGTTATGGACCGCGACCGCATTACTCAACCAGAACCACGGTTATTACCAATCCCAACACATCAACAAGGCCACGCCAATGTACAGGAGGAGTAGAAGAATAAATAGATGAAAAGAATAAGAAGAATAGGACACAATCCAAACTCCCATGGCTAGACCGGTTTAGACTGTCTGATGGTCTTAGCCGATGAGTTGGTGGTGCACTGACCCTATCTGACTGAACCACGGGGTGGGAGTCCTTCTCCAGACCTTTCTCTATGCCTTGGGTATCCATAACCACACGGCCTCCTCTCTCCTAAACCGTTCTCCTTGCCGGAGATACTAAACCACCACAACCGAGCCTTTTCCGGCTTGGATCCTCGGTTCTCATTGAGGGATGCCTTTGTTTAGGACGTGTGTCCTTTGTCTCAGACAGAATGAGACTGAATAATACTGAATGCCTTGATCTCTGGTCGTGCATCCTATATATAGGCAACCAAAGGTCATGTGTGAAGGGACACATCCCTTCGAAGCATCTTTTTGGGAGAGATCTTGGGCATCGATTACAATCAACGGTCCAGATCGTACCTGTTCGGAAATGGAAGGTTCCAGACCTTATAGGCACGTACAACCCAAGCCCAGGCTTGATACCCAAGCCCACGGCCTGTCCACAAGAGCCCAACGACTCATGGACCACATAGCCGGAACATGGCCCGCCACTGACCCAGACCCGGACCATCGGCCCGAAACCCGAACAGTCCGTCAAGCTGAGATGAGCTGACTCCCAGCTACCTCAGCTGAGTGAGCTAGTAGTCCAGCTGGTTGAGCTGACTTAACTTGGAACGAGCTAGGCTGAGCTTGACCGAGCTATGTCTAGCTGATCGAGCTTCCCGTAAGCATCGCCCAGCTTATGTACAGCTTTTTCTAGCTGACTTCTTTCTCTTATAAGGTTAAGTCTCAGCATCCTGACGTCCTTAACCTTCTATCTTGGCCATGGACCGCTTGCCTTAAGGTCCTAAGACCGGCTGGTTCGTTTCCTCGAACCATGGCCGTCCCGACGGTCCTTATCCAGGATCGCGGATGTTACCCACACGGACAGCAAAGGACGTCATGTGTGTGCTGACGGACACCCACGGACGTCATGTGTGTGCTGACGGACACCCACGGACGTCCTGTGTGTACTGAACAGACAGCCCACGTGGGCCAAAATCACCCGAACAGTCCACGGGAAGGGACAGCGTGCTGAGTCCAAGGACCAGCGTGCTGATATGTGCACTGATGGACAGCCACGGGCGTCCTGTGTATGCTGACGGACACACACGGACACACACAGACAGCCACAGACACCCATGGACGTCCTGTGTGTACTGAACAGATTGCCCACGTGGGCCAAAATCACCCAAACAGTCCACGGGAAGGGCCAGCGTGCTGAGTCCAAGGACCAACGTGCTGATATGTGTACTGATGAACAGCCACGGACGTCCTGTGTGTGCTGACAGACACAGACGGACACGCACAGACACACACGTACAGCCACAGACGTCCTGTGTGTGCTGGCGGACACCAACGGACGTCCTGTGTGTACTGAACAGACAGCCCACGTGGGCCAAAATCACCTGAACAGTCTACGGGAAGGGTCAGCGTGCTGAGTCCAAGGACCAACGTGCTGATATGTGTACTGACGGACAGCCACAGACGTCCTGTGTGTGCTGACGGACACACACGGACAGCCATGGACGTCCTGTGTGTGCTGAAGGACACACGGACGTCCTGTGTGTGCTGACGGACACCCACGGACGTTCTGTGTGTACTGAACAGACAGCCTACGTGGCCCAAAATCAACCGAACAGTCAACAGGAAGGGCCAACATGCTGAGTCCAAGGACCAGCGTGCTGATATGTGTACTGATGGACAACCACGGACGTCCTGTGTGTGCTAACAGACACACACGGACACACACGGACAGCGACAAACAGCCACGAACGTCCTATGTGTGCTGACGGACAGCCACAGACAGCCACGGACGCCTTGTGTGTGCTGGCGGACACCCATGGACGTCCTGTGTGTACTGAACAGACAGCCGACGTGGGCCAAAATCACCCAAACAGTCCACAGGAAGGGCCAGCGTGTTGAGTCAAAGGACCAACGTGCTGATATGTGTACTGATGGACAGCCACGGACGTCCTGTGTGTGCTGACAGACACACACGTACACAAACAGACAGCCACGGACGTCCTGTGTGTGCTGGCGGACACCCACAGACCTCCTGTGTGTACTGAACAGACAAACCACGTGGGCTAAAATCACCCGAACAGTCCACGGGAAGGGTCCGCGTGCTGAGTCCAAGGACCAACGTGCTGATATGTGTACTGATGGACAGCCACGGACGTCCTGTGTGTGCTGACAGACACACACGGACACACACGGACACAAACAGACAGCCACAGACGTCTTGTGTGTGCTGGCGGACACCCATAGACGTCCTGTGTGTACTGAACAGACAGCCCACGTGGGCTAAAATCACCCGAACAGTGCACAGGAAGGGTCAGCGTGCTGAGTCCAAGGACCAACATGCAGATATAAGTACTGATGGACAGCCACAGACGTTCTGTGTGTGCTTACGGACACACACGTACAGCCACATAAGTCTTGTGTGTGCTCACGGACACCCACGGACGTCCTGTGTGTGCTGACGGACACCCACGGACAGCCACAGACGTCCT